>NW_027494692.1:0-26511 GCF_021521415.1 Bidens hawaiensis | reverse complement strand
GATGCAGAGTATTGTATCTTTCAGTTTTTCTCATGTATTTAGAACGAATTGATTGTAATGATCTTTGATTAATCTATGAGTATTGATGTCTATATTATTGTGCACTCAGTCAGTTTAGGTTTATTTTGATCAGAACGATTATTGTGCCAGTTGCTATGATAATTGCTTATAGGATTGTTTTGACTAGTTGAATGTGATGAAGTATACGCTTTCCCTTAGTTGAGTCACACTGGCAGGGACTGTTTGATAACCAGTATCGTGTGTTAGTAAGTGTTGATGCCTAAGGTTTGTCTAGTTAGTCAATCGGTCTTAATCAGTGATTGTTTTAATCTGTGTTAAGTTGCATGAGTTTGCTGTTAGGTTAATTACTTGGATTCCCGAGTGTGATTTGTCTTTGTTAATTGATTGAACACGTGATTACTTGCTTGCTTGTTACAACATATAAACAATTTGCTAGTGTGATCAGCACTTTAATTGAATTACTTCATAAGTTTAGAAATTGATTTCACTTCACACTGACCACATACTCCTAGTGGATATGATACCTGACTTACCCTAGCTGCTTAGGTTAATTAGGTTTTTGCATGACTCAAACGACGGTCATCAAGCGATAACGAAATGTAAACAGTATGTGAAGCAATATGCAGCGGAGATACAAGCAACCATTGTGACAATGGTGAGATCCCGCTTTATGCCATATAGGGTATAGGAGGTGTTGGAAAGACCACCCTAGCTCAGTTAGTCTATGATCATGATTTCGTAAAAGAACGCTTTAATTCTAGATACTGGGTGCATGTCGTCAGATGTTTCTTTGTGAGGAGATACTTAAGAAAGTCGTCAAGTACACGGATGACAATAAGTCTGACCTTACAGATAACATGGTGATCCTACAAGAGCGCGTTCAATGAAAGTTACAGAATAAACGCTTTTAATTGTACTCGACGACGTGTGGGTTGAAGATAACTCCTATGAAAGAACTGGCTGCGAGTCTTTAAATAACACTGAGTAGTGAACTTAAGGAAAACATGATTCTTATGACAACTTGTTCCTAATCAACTTGTGAAATCAAGGCAAAGTTTCCCAAGTTGCAACATAAACTCGAATGCTTATCAGAAGAAAACTCGTGGGAGCTGTTTAACAAGCATGTTTTTGGTCAAAGAGGAGAGATTCAAGAGGTGGAGTCGGTTAGGAGGCAGATTGGGGCGAAATGCCAAGTCTTGCTTTTGGCAGTCAAGACCTTGGGCGGCTTAATGTGCTCCAAACGCACAATCGATGATTGGATACTTGTAAACGACTGTTATTTGTGGGATTTGCAGGATAAACACGTCTTTGCCTGCTTTGAAAGTAAGTTATGATCACTTGTCTTGACACGCAAAAAAGTGTTTTACATATTCTTGCCTGTTTCGGAAAGGTTATGCTTTTGAGGAAGAGGATGTTCAATTGTGGGTTGTGAACAATTTTATTCCACAAAAAGAAGTTGATTTGTATGTGCTTGGGAGAAAAGTTTTTGAATGTTTGGTTTCAAGGTCATTCTTCCAGCTTGATGCATCCCATATCTTGGAGAGCTTTAAAATACATGATCTCATGCATCACATGGCCCTGCTGTGTTATAAGAGACGATTCTGTATAGATCATCCTAATAAGGAGGTTAAGATCTCGAATCAGGCCTGCTATTTGAGTTCAACGTGTCTAGATGTTGTTCTTTTGGCACTAGGATGCGGAAAAGCTACAATCACTGCAGTTTGTATTCATGTTTAAAACGTAATGAAGGTAGCATCAGCCAAATTGCCAAGCTCATGCATATGAAAGTGTTATACTTGTTTGGTATTCGGATGAAAACAATACCTAAGTCACTTACCAGCCTCATATATCTAAAATACTTGAATCTATCATGTTCAGATATAGAAATTTTACCCGAGTCAATCGTGTATCTCCGGAACCGACAAGTGTTAATTTTGAGTATGCGTAAGTTGCATAAGGGAATAAGGTGCATGAAAAGTCTTCAGTTTTTAAGCATGAGTGGTTGTAAATATTGTATCTGCCATCATCAGGAATAAAACCTAGAACAAGAAGAAAATGCCGATTTCGGGTTGATGGGTGATCTTTTTAACTATGGAAGATGGTAGATGATGAAAACTCGGGGAGAGTTAGTGAAGAAGATAAAAGAAGGAGAATTGATGAAGAAGGTTTGTAGAAGGAGGCGTCTGGAAATGTCAACCCTAAATTCTAAATTGTGCTATATAAGCGTAACGCATCATCTCCTTGAAAAATTAAGCTTCTTTATTTTTGAATTATAACTAAAATTTTTTTACCTTTTTATTTAATACATTATAATATATATATATTTTGGTCCTCATAATTTTCTATTCTAGTTATACCCACGTTTCAGTTTTAGTTCACAGTGATTTTCGTTTCTTTTTTAATATATGTACTTATTTATCCATACTATTATTATTATCATGTTTATAAGTTACGATGGCGATGTATCATATAATTATTTTTTTCGGTATTTTTTCTAATAGGATACGATGAACGATAGACTATATGGTACATACCGTTCCACGTACCTAATTGGTGTTCCAAATGAACCTAAACCTCTCGTACCGAATTTTTGAAATACACGAACCAGAAATCAATTTCTGTACTACGTACCGGACCGTGTCGCGATCCATATGACTATGAATTGAAGCGTCTTCGCTTTCCTTCGCTGACATCACGACCTAATCATTGTAACAAGATTAGAACGTCAGACCATAAATAAAACTTTTATACAATTCTATTAGTGAACCATGAGGTTCACCTTCACCAACATGAGAGCATCAAAACACATCTTGTCCAAGAGAAACCACTCTAGACATGAACAAACAAACAATATTTAAATAAAAATAATAATAAGTTAATTCGTTCACACCTAAAATACAACAAATTATCATATTTAAATAAAAAAACCATGACGAAAACAAAAAAATATACGCGCGTTGCGGCCGCGACTGACGGGAATTCGTTCGGAATCGATGGACAAAAAAAACCTCCCAGTAAAAAAACCACGTTGCGATCACGAGTTGAAGCAAATTCAGCCGGAATCATTTGAAGATATCAACGACAAACAAAACTCATGTGTACGGCAACAAACCGACGCGAATATAAAAAAACAAATAGAAAGCAAAAAAGGCAACCAACCATGTGAGGCCACGTGGACCAATCACATGGTTGCGTCGACAAAGATCTCTTTTATTATATATAATAATAATTATTAATTAATTCATATATTTTTTAATTATTTATATATATTTTTTGTGAAAAACCTTAAACGATGCTATGCTCGACTCGAGCCTGTGTTAACCTTAATACTTATAGAAGTTCAAGGTAGAACTTAAAAATAGACAAGACTAATTAAGGCATGAAAAAGCTCAGCTCGTTTCAAGCTTTTTATCGATCCAATCTCACGTAGCTCATGAAAGGCTAGGCTCGTTTGCACCCTTATTCTAGGGGTGCAAACAAGCTAAGTCGAGCACAAGCTCGACTAGGCTCAAGCTTGATTCGTTTAACTTACGCGGAGCTCAAGCTCCGCTCATTTCTATCACTATTTCTAAACTCGAGCTCAACCATGAGTGGTTTATCAAAAACTCATGCTCAGCTCATAAGTAGTTTTTCAAGTTCGAGTGCGACTCGGGCTCAACTCGTTTACTATTTATTTAATTAATTTTTATATATGTACAATCATTTTTATAATTTTTTCAACTATAATTTTGTATATAACATAACATATATTATTTAGTAATATTCTCATAACATCATACATAATAATCTTCTTTGTAACTAGTTTTCAGCTAATAATCTGAGGGTTAGAATGAAAAAACCCACCAGATACAGGAGCAAAACCTTCCGCCCTTGCTTGGGCTCGCTTACTAAACAAGCTTATTTTATGGTTTGTCTCGATCGAGCTTTTTCACGAGCCAATCCCGAGTAGCTCGTGAGCGGATCGACTCGTTTGTACCCCTACCTACTTTCCAAACAACGATTTTCACATCAGTTAAATTGTGAGTTACTTTAATAAATTCTATTACTCGTGTCAACTTTAAGTTAAACAGCAGTTCATAACCAAGCATATAAGAAAAAATATTATTTTTTAAGATCTTGTATACCTGTTATGGAGAACCGAGAACCGATCTGAATATGATGAAACCCTAAAAGGTTGAAGATGAACTCTTAACACAGATATGAAAGTGCCCTATGTAACTCTTTGTGTTATAAGTTCACACACAAGGCGTGACTGACTTTATGTACTCTGCACGCTTTTTATAGAGGTCCTTCATCTTTTGTCAGCTTTCAACAGATCCAAAAAGTTTCCATCTTTACATAGTTGGCCCTCAACAATTATTAAACGTAAAATATATCACGTTGTTAGACATCAACCACAAAATGTTTCCTATTAATTAATTAATTAATTAATACTTCTAACATAATTATTAAAAGTATTTCCTATTATTTCTAAAAACACTCGGTAACAAAAGGGCTAGAAAAGGATGCTATCATCATTCACCCTGGAATGTGATTTTTTGTCTCTTTAAACTATTTGACTCGAGTAGGGTAGGGGAAGCTCAATATCACTTTAGAGGCTTAAAGCAAACTAAAATCCAGGACCTTTTACAAAATATATATTTTTTGTTTGCTTACTTAACACGCGCGTATACAATAAACTAATAGAATATTACATAGGACGTAATTTTAAATATTACAAGTCATACAATTATAAAGGTGAACAGAAAAATATAGGATTTGTGAGATCCCCACGTACATGGAATGTTTGTGATATCATATGTATAAATATAGAATGCATGTTTGTGATATCATATGTATAATTGTTTACAAGTCATACAATTATAAGTCATACTAATAGAATATTACGTTAGAGATCCCACGTGGGATCTCCAACTTTTTAAAGGTTTGGATTGTAAGTTTGGTTTTTAGTTCTCATGTTATCTTCAATTACTTGGCACATTGGATGTCTGTGATATCGTATGTATAAATATAGGATTTTGTTGCAACATTGTTTGAGAAAGAATCAAGATGGTATAAAGGATGCAACATAGGAATCAAAGGTGGTAAAAGATGTGGGCTGTGCTAAGGAAGTAAAACACCTCTTAACACACAAATACGACTTCCTGCCACAACGTGCGGATACGGATGCTACTTATAATATGAGTAATACTATTCCATAGAGTATATAAAAACCCAATGCATGCAAAAGTTAATGTGACATATGAGGACTTTAATTGCACCGAACCCAAAACGTCATTGTAGATTTGTAGAGGCGTTGTAGTCGATGGCTTTGGAGCCCAGTGACCACCAGTGTTATTCTTTTACAATATTCTAGTCTTTAAATAAAATGATTTAGGAGGTTGAAGAAACGTGGATCTACTCACTGGTAGCAGATCTACTTTCCTCGGGTGTGATTATACTATTTCACCGATGGTTCTTCTGGATCTGTGTTCTTCCACCTACAAAATGAACAGCGCCGTTACTTACCCCTCAGAAAGGGACAGAGGGGTCCTCTTTGGGGTAACCCTCCGGCGTGAGAATAAGTATATGTAGGAGAAGATGATAATGTGAGAGTAAGGGAATTTGGAAAGTATTGCTTAAAATGCTGAATACTTTATGTTACTCTGTATGATTGTGTGATTGAATATGCTTCAATGTGAATCAATGTGTCTGTAACTGTGTACGTTATGATGTATTTATAGTGCTAGGGTTTCCACTGATTGAGCTGAGACCAGATTAGGGTTTTGTTGGCCTCCTCCAATCGATTTGCGCCACGTGTCCTCGGAGACACCTGGTGCTTTTTCATTGGTTATAATCACGTGGTAACCCATGAGTCATGCTGAGCTGTCCACCTTTCATTTAGCAGCTGTCAACATCAGCATATCCTTATTCCTTAAAAAGATGCCTTCTGGAAGGTTGTCTGACGTGCACAATCAAGGTTGCCCTAATCCTGATTTGGATAAGGACGAGGTTGATTATGTGCACGTGTGATATGCGCCCATCCTGAGGATGCGCGAGGTCTTCTCTTTATTCTCACGCGCAGATATTTCATGCGCAGATGTGATACGCACAAGCATGTAATACGCGTCACGCGCGGATGCCCCACGCGCATGGGTGGGCATGTATAATGCGCGAGCATGTGATATGCGCCGCGCGCGGATGCGCCACGCACGATGTGATATGCATAAGCATATATGATGCGTGAGCATGTGATACGCGCGAGCATATGTGATGCATGAGCACATGTGATGCGTGAGCATATGTGATGCTTGAGCATATGTGATATGTGCAAGCATGTGATGCTTGAGCATAAGTTTTGGCTTTGTACCTTGATAATATCTTTGACTTCTAATGTCTTGTATATATCTTGTGGTGTTGAGGCGGGTACATACCTCTTCAAGCCCCCCCAGTCTAATGTGTGTCTTATCTCGCGCGAGCGCGGTAAGATAGATATTAGACTTACTGATTTGGTCTTTTAATGGGGTTTTGTCGTTTTCTTGGTTGTTTCCATCGTTGCGCGAAGTTCTATCCATTTGGTTGAAACGAAGGGTCCAAACACGTGGTTAGTTGGTGGTGACGTGCGCCGTAAACGTGTCAGACGTTTCGTGTGCTCGAGGTGCTACAGTTGCCTTTCATGTCCCCTCGCACAGCTGTCTTGAACACGTGTCGCGCTCGCATTGGTTTGCACCTGCGAGTGGGGGCGCGTCTCTGCTCCGTGGCAGGTCCGTTACGTTTTCATGTCCCCTCAAACAGTGTCAAGGACACGTGCCGCGACCACGTTGGCTTACAGCTGCGAGTGGGGGCGCGTGAAATCCGATCAGTTGCCAAATTTCTCTCTCCTGGGCCTATAAAAGCAGGCCCTTAAGAAATTTTCTATCTTCATCTTCATTGTTGCAAATTTTTGAATTTCTGCCTTTAATATTCTGATTTGAGTGTATTCATCGTTTCGAATCCTCGATTATCTGCTGCTGCAGTTGTATGTCTGATAGTTCAGACTCCTCTAACCCCTCCATCACCTCTATTGCCTCCCGAAGACGCCGTGTGAAATCTGTGGTGATGTCGACATTGAAGCAGAAAGGCAAGGGGAAGAGGGTTGTTGAGACCACATCGGAGGAAGTAGGGAAGACCAAGGCCCCGAAAAGGTGGAATGAAATCCCCTGCAAATTGAGGCAGGCCGATCTCGACAGCCTCATCTCGTCACAGGGTTTTCCCGCCCTGTTTGGCTGCATGTTGCCTGGGGCCGGGCAAACGGCTGCGGACCCGCCTGCCGGCTATATTTCACTGTACACCCATTTTTTCACCCACTGCAACCTTCGTCTTCCGATGACAAGGTTTGTAGGCGCGGTGTTACGTTTTTTCGGGATTCATATATCCCAAGTCCATCCGTTTGGACTTGTGCGCATGACTCATTTCGAGTTCATGTGCAAATCACAGCGCGAGGAGCCCACCCCTCGGCGCTTTCAATTTTTTTACAAGCCCAAGATCCAAGATTCTTGGATCTCCTTTATTCCTCGCAGTCAGAAGGTTAAGTGCAGCACCGTATCATTCAAGAGCCTTCATGACTGGTCTGAGAGGTTCTTCTACATCAGGGCTGGTGTAATCCCCATCCGCATGACGATGCGCGCGATCGATTCTGCGCCCGCGGATGCGGATGTTATTAAGAACCCAACCGGCGCCTGGGTTAAGAAACTGTCCGCCGAACCATCTCCCGCCAAGAAAATTCGCGAGGAGGCGCTGGTGGGGGTCGGCATGAGTAGGCTGTGGGCCGACAGCGCGCTTGAGCCCGTTATCCAAGTCGACGGGTTGTGTAAGTTTATTTCATTGCTTTATTTCTTTTTCTACGCGAACATAATTGTTTTGCTGATATCACTTGACTTGTTTTTGCGCAGTCACCAAGGATTATATCCACGCCGCCTATGATGATCAAGTGGAGGGTGGCTCCGTCGCGCTTGGCGCTGGGGAGGTTGGTTTCCCAGATCGCTTCGATGACATGTTCATCCCAGTGGATCTGGAATTTGACTTTGATAGCGACGCGCCTGGTAAGCCTTCGCACTTATGCTTATTCCTTTAGAATACCAAAGTTTATTAACAGTTCTGTTGCTTGTATTTGCAGATGCGCTCGAAAACTACGAGCTGGAGCTCGCGGAAGAGGAGGAGGAGGAAGAGGAGGCGCCCCTACTAAAGCGCAAAGCTAAGGGGAAATCTGGCGCAGGGGGCAGTAAGAAACAGAAGAAAGATGACACCCCTGTCGCTCATCCCCATGCTCAAACGAAGGGACCTAAGGAAACCCAGGTGTTTACCACCAAGGTTTCTTTAGCTTCCTTGCCTGTGAAAGTGGGCAGACCTCCTGTCCACTTGAGGTATGGTGGCGTCACCTCCTCCGTTCGCGCGGCTGAAGAGAGAAGCAGTGCCGCGCCTGCGACAGGTATACTTTGCTTATCTTCATCTGATTGAATTATTATTAAACCTTTGCTCCTTTGAATGTTTGCAGGACCGGCGACGGTCGCAGATCAGCCGCAGGCGCCACAAGGTGCTGAGGCTGCGCCGGGGGCTGCTTCGAAGTCCCCTGTTCTACCCTCTGAAAAGGGTAGAATGAACTTTATGGCGATGTTCGCCGCGCGAACAGAATTGCGCCAAGGTATGTTTTGCACATTTGTCTTCTGAATTTTTTCTTTTGGATCCAGTCATAAACCATTTTTTCTTGTTGATTTGTTCATAGGAGTTGTAGCTGGAGTACAAGTTGCTGGTGACACTCCTGGCGCCGTTGCCGGCGCCGCTGGTTCTGCTCCTGCTCCTGCTAGTGCTGCGTCTCCCCTTATTGGGATTACAAAGGAGCAGGAAGCCGTATTGCGCGCCGAACAGGCGACGCCGAGACCTCCCTCGCCTCCTCCTACACGCAGCCCTCCCCGCGAGACTGGTTTGGAGCCCTCCAGGTCGCAGGAGAAGAGACCTATTGAAGAAGATGAGGAGGATGAGGGGGCTCAAGCTGAGGACTCCTTGGGAGACCGCACCAGCCCTGCGATGCCACAAGACTTCGCAGCGCAGACTTCAGGTGGGGCTGGCGCTGACTTTTCTGCTTCATCCCCGCAGGTATGTTTTAATTTGTTGCGCGTACCTCCATATAAGTATGTTTTATGACTTAGAACATTTCTTGTGTTTTGCAGGGAGGTGACCACGTTTACCGCCCGAGATGGAATATTAATGAATACAGTTCCTTTCAATCCATGGGCGTATGCGAGGACTTCTGGGCTCATGCCGTGCCTCCTACTGAAAGGAGGTATCAGGAGGAGCGCACCCGCGCGGACTTGCTGAATGACCATATTTTCGCTGGGTCGGCTTTCTTTGCTGCCTCCCAGGAGCTTCGTCGTGATTATATTAAAGTACGCGATGCTCTTGTGGAAGCCCAGCGAGAGGCTAAGGTGGCCGCCTGGAACCTTTCTGATGCTCGCGCACGAGCTGAGAAACTCCAGGCGGAGCTCAGCGAAAACCGAGCAAGTGCCAACACCGCCTTTATTAAGCGCGGGCATGAGCTCCAAGCTGCGCGGGAGAAGCAGCAGGTGGCGGAGGCCGAAGTTGCCAAGTACTCGCGGAGAGTGCGTGTCTTGGAACAGCAGGCGGAGGCGCGTGACCAAGCTATCGTCCAGAGTATCACTGAGAAATCATCACTGGAGAGCGAGGTTGCGCGCCTGAAGAAGGAGTTGGCGGCCGCGCAGGCCGATAGAGATGAGGCCTTGGCGACGGCAGCGTCCAGCCAGGAAGCACTTGATGCTGCGCAGGCGGAGAAAGAAAAAATTTTGGCGGCAGCAGCGTCTGATAAAGAGGAGCTAAAAAAGACCAAGGAAACTGTTGAGTTATTAAACTCCCAGGTTCCTGCCCTCGAGACGTCTGTTGCTGGCCTCGCGCAGGATCACCAATGGCTGGTGTCACAGGGCATGACTCGTTGCGCTTTGGCGATGAAATATTCCGCCGAGTTTCAGGCCCTTGTGATGGACTGCAATGCTGCCGCGCGCTTGGTGGGTCGAGCTGAAGGGTTTACGGATGGGTATGAATATGGCATGTTGAAGAAGAACCCATCCGAGTACCCTTACAAGAGCGACGCGGCCTGCGCGGACATGGCCGCAGTGGGGGAGAAGTATATGAATACTCCCATCCCCATCCTTATGCAGGTACCTCGACCTTGATGAGTTTTTCTTGATTAATTTTCCAAGTGTTTTGTACTCAATACTTTTCTAATGATTTGCAGATAGCTGCGCTTGCTGACCAGCCCGACCTCGGCGCGCTAAAGAAGTTGCTCGATGAATGCGAGAGGGCTGGTGGCGATGATGGTGGCGCGGGGGATGTTGCCCCTGCCAGCGGCTCTGGCGCGGCGAAAGAATCTGCTCCTGACACCGTCGTGATAGAAGACTCCATTGAGGAGGAAGAACTTGACTATGGTCAGTTCGGAGATGAGGAGCGGGCCGCGCCAGATGCTGAGGGAGATGATGAGGGTGATGAAGCGGCTGACGTCGACGTGGAGACTTGAGAAGCCCTTCATCAAATTTTATATATTTTTTTTATACTTGTAATTTGTAACTCATCATATTTGTAAATTTCAATGCTATGGAATGAAACTTGTTTTCTCTTTTTCACATCTTGCGCATTTCCATTCATCTCTTCATGTTTGCTTGTATAGATATAAGATATGCTTGCACGTTAAAGTAAGAACAAGGTTGTAAGGAAATTATTCATTTAACCATAGTCCTATTTTGTAAGTGGTTTCGCAGTATCTTGTTTATGCTGACATGCGCGATAACTTTTCTCAATTCCTTTTTTGCGCGTCGTTGTCGCGCGGTTTTTATATGGAAGTATGAGTTTTAGCCATTACATGTCAGCATGTGTTACTCATATATCCACTATGATTCCGCGCGCGACCTCGACCTGAGACCTTAACAACTATGATATGGCATGTACTTTGCGTTAGTTGTGTTTAAGGATTTTTATGATCAGGCTGCGCGGGATGTAAGATGGATGTTTGTGAGTGTTTTGAGCTAAGGCTCTTTGTTTTGGGCTAAGGCCCTGACGTTTTTAGAGTTAAGACTCATTAACGTGTTTGAGCTAAGTCTCGTAGGTTTGGGCTAAGGCCCTGACGTTTTAGAGTTAAGACTCGTTAACGCGCTTGAGCTAAGGCTCGCGCATGTATGTTTTACTTCGTTTTATTTTGTTTTGAAGTCAATATAGTGTTGTCATATTGCTCCAAATTAATAAAGGAAGTGTGAAACATGTATGCAAAGGTAATAGAACAAATATTGAAAGATAGCGCGAATCATCATTCATGATGGCTTAAAAGCCTTGATTACATATTTGAACTTTTACATGAAGCATTTTCTAAGCTGTGCCGCGTTCCACGCGCGCGGTATCTTTTTTCCATTCAAATCTTTTAAAGTGTACGCGCCTTTCCCCAAATCTTCTGAAATTTGATAAGGTCCCTCCCAATTGGGGGACATTTTTCCTGGGGGTATCGCGCGGCTAGCTTCATTGTTTCGAATGACAAAATCATTTTTCTTGAAGTGGCATTCTTTAACGCGCTGATTATAATATTTTTCCAGCTTTTTCTTGTATTTGGCTTCATTGATGATAGCCGCTTCTCTGCGCCCTTCAAGCAAGTTGAGGTCCAATCTTCTTTCGCGCTCGTTATCAGTCTTGCTCATCATGAGTACCCTATGGGATGGGCATCCAATTTCTGCTGGGATCATAGCCTCTGTCCCATAGGTTAGGCTGAACGGGGATTCGTCATTGCTAGTTTTGCTTAATGTCCTGTGCGCCCACAGGACATTAGGTAACTCTTCGACCCAAGAATGGGATTCTCCCTCCAACCTTTTCTTCAGCCCATTTAACAAACTTTGATTCGCGCGCTCCACTTGGCCATTCCCTTGAGGGTGGTAGACCGAAGTGAAGATTTGATTGATGTGCAATTCTTTGAGCCAGCTGGATATCTTCCTGTCAGTGAATTGTTTGCCATTGTCGCTCACAATTTCCATAGGAAGGCCAAAACGGCAAATGATGTGGCTCCAGATAAATTGCTTCATCGCCTCAGCTGTGATTTTTGCTAGTGGCTTGGCCTCAACCCATTTTGTGAAATAGTCTATCGCCACTACCAAAAATTTCACTCGCCCTTGCGCTTGCGGCAGGGGCCCCACAATATCAATGGCCCATTTGTGGAAAGGCCATGCAGAGGTCACCGGAATCAAGTTGTTCTTTGGCCGCATGGTGTTTGGCGCGTAGCTCTGACATGCCTTGCATTTTTGGATTTCTTTTAGCGCGTTCAAGTACATGCCTGGCCAATAGTAGCCTGAGCTCATTGCCTTGGCAACCACCATGCGCGGGCCAGCGTGTATTCCGCAGATTCCTTCGTGAATCTCCCTAATCACATAGCTTGCTTCTTCAGCATCCAGGCATTTCATGAGCGGTCCAAGGTAAGAGCGTCGATATAATGTACCATCAAGTAGTTCATAGTTCTGCGCCTTGTGTCTTATCTTTCTCGCCTGTGCGCGATCGTCCGGTAACTTCCCCTCCTTCAGGAATTCCATTATTGGAGTTATCCAGGATGAAGGGGTTGTATGAATTACAAGGACAGATTGCGTTTGCACTGACGGGTTGCTCATCACTTCCACCCTGACATCTTTGCCAAAGTGATCAAAATTAGTTGAAGCCATCTTACTCAACGCGTCAGCAGACTTATTTTCGCTGCGCGAAATGTGTATGATTCTGAAGAAGTCAAACTGCTCAACGAGCTTTTTTGCCTGCTCTAGATATAGAGGCATTGTGTTCTCCTTGGCGTCATAAAGGCCGTTGACCTGAGCAGCTACCAAGTAAGAATCAACATGGGCCTCTAGCCTTTTAACTCCAAACTTGCGCGCAATGCGCAGACCAGCCAGCAGGGCTTCATACTCAGCCTCATTGTTGGTACTCTTGAAGTCCAATCTAATAGCATAAGTATATTCATGATTATCAGGGTCCACCAGTTTGAGGCCTGCGCCGGACCCTTCGCTGTTGGAGGCCCCATCAGTGAATAGCCCCCAAACATCTTCTTCATCATTTGCTCGCGGAGGGTCCACCTCGCGCTGAGCTTCTTCAATCTTTCCCTCTGGGATTTCCGTGATGAAATCCGCTAAAACTTGACCCTTTATTGCTGGACGGGGCTTATAGGTGATCGTGTGTTCACCTAATTCCAGCGCCCACTTTGTCAGCCTTCCGGAGAGCGCGGGGCGTCGCAAGACTTGCTGGATGTTGTAACCAGTCAGAACTTCAATAGGATGACCATTGAAGTATCTATGGAGCTTGCGCGACGCGTGTGTTAGTGACAAAACTAACTTTTCCATGATGGAATAGCGCGTCTCAGGGTCTGTCAGCACCCGACTCACATAGTATATTGGCGTTTGGATCCCCTTGCGATCCACCAATAATACTGCGCCGATGGCGCGGTCTCCAGCTGACAGGTACAATGTAAGGGTTTCGCCAGGAAGTGGAGCTGTTAGCGCGGGCAGCTTTATGAGACATTCTTTTATCTCACTGAAAGCTTGCTCAGCCTCAGGCGTCCACTTGAATTGGCTCTTCTTCAAGCAGTTCCTCAAAGTGTTAACGAATGGAGTAGATTTGCTGGCGTGGTTCGCTAGGAACCTGTTGATTGACACCAATCTACCATTCAGCTTCTGAACCTCTTTCATGGTGGATGGTGAAGGCATGTCAAGGATGGCTTCCACCTTTTCGGGGTTCACCTTGAAACCATCCTTAGTGATCATTACACCAAGAAATTTCCCCTCTTCCGCGCCGAAAGTACATTTGCTCGGGTTGAGCTTCATGTTAACTTCCGTTAGGCGCTGAAGAGTTTCCTCGATGTCTTTGAGCATTTGTCTCTCCTCCCTGCTCTTGATCACCAAATCATCAACGTAGACTTCTAGATTTCTTCCGATTTGTTCACTGAAAACCGAATCCATAAGTCTCTGATAGGTGGCGCCCGCATTCTTTAAACCAAAGGGCATTTTTGTGTAACAAAAAACACCCTTGTCGGTTCTGAAGGCAGTCTTGTCTTCGTCCTGTGGTGCCATTTGAATCTGGTGATAGCCTTTGTAGGCATCCAGGAAACATTTGAGCTTGAATGGCGCCACGGAGTCCACCTTTGCGTCGATGTTTGGGAGGGGGGTAACAGTCTTTCGGACATGCTTTGTTGAGGTCCTTGAAGTCAATACACATCCTCCATGACCCGTTGCTTTTCTTTACCATCACAGGATTGGCTACCCACGTCTGGTATCGGATCGGGCGGATGATGTTTGCGCGCAACAGGTCCTCCACTTGCTCATTCATGGCCTTCGCCTTTTCATCCCCCATGATTCTCTTTTTCTGAGCAATTGGCTCCACCGACTTGAACGTGTTAAGAGAATGTTGCGCCAAGTCTCGCGGGACCCCCGTCATATCGGAGTGTTGCCACGCGAAAACCGACGTGTATTTTGTGAGCAACCTTTTCATTCTCAATCTCGTTTCGTCTGAAATGGTAGCGCCAATTGTGACAGTTTGCTCTGGGAATTTTGGGTTTAAAATCCACTTCTCTGGCGCATTGTCCGCCATTGGAAGTTTCATTCTCCCTTCCCGCGGCGTACTTGTCACTGCGCACAAATGATCGCGGTAAACAAATGTTACGCCTGTTGGTGTAGGTAACCCCAATGCGCCGTGCGCTGGCGACGGTACAGCATTAAATTGGGCAATCGTTCCCCTACCCAGGATCATATTGTGGCATGACGTGGTGGGCAAGACCAAGAAGTTGACAACTTCGGCTCGCTTGTGCTCATCATCCCCCATAGTTAGTTCAAACTGAATCTGGCCTAGGGGATGGATGATTTCATTTGAAACACCACAGATTGGTGCGTTCACAATTTCGAGCCGCGCTTGGTCTGCCGGGTCTAACTTTCTGAAACATTGCTCATACATAATGTCAGATTCGCTTCCAGTGTCCACCAGGACTTTTGACACTTCGTAATGAGCAATGTGTGTGGTGATGACGAGAGGACTGCTTATTGAAGGGCCTCCCCTGATTCTTGGGAAGATGACTTGCTGCTCGCGCCAATCTCCGTGGATTTGCGCGCTTCTCTTTTTTGACGTCTGCCCTTGTCGTCCCCCCTCAGCCACACAGATTCTTTTGTATTTCTTGCTGGCAGAGGCTCCTTCCGGTTGCTCATCTTCTATTCTTTGGTTTTTCACCAAGTGAGCCAGCCTGCCTGATTTTACATCCTTCTCGATCGCATCCTTTAAATGATGGCATGCGTCGGTGTTGTGGCCCGGGGACCTGTGAAATTCACAATATTTGCCACTGTTTTGCGGTCCCTTGTAGTGTAGTTGCTTGGGGGGCTTGAATTGAACATTCTCAGTACTTAACACCTGTGAAGGTGTTTTAGTGAGGGGAGTCCATATTCTTGGCAGAGGTCTGCTAGGATCTCTGCCGCCCTCCCTCTTGTCACCCTCCCCGCGATTACGGGCATCTTTTTGGGGCTGGGGTGAGCTTGGTTGCGCTTGCTTTTCTGCGGAAGAAAAACTTGTTGGCTGCAACCTGGACCATACAGAGTTCTGTTTGGCCCTCTTCTCTTTGCTGCGCGGTGATTCAGCCTGATGCGCTCTTTCTCTTGCCCTATCTTGGGCAATCTGTTTTTCATTTCTCGCGAAAACTCGCGATGCCTCCATTAACTTGGCCCACGTGGTGGGCATGCCATCTTTGCTTACGAGAGCTCGTCGTAATTGATCACTGCGCGCGCCTTGTATAAAGGCCACGCGCAGGAGTTGCTCGGTTATACCTCCGATTGCCAGAGACTCCTGATTGAACCGAGTGATGTAATCTTCAATCGTTTCATCATTCCTGCGTACGCAGTGCATGATGTCATCAGGATCGCGCGTGTGCCTGCGCTGCTGTACGAAGTGGGCTTAGAACTTTTCTAATAGTTCCTCGAACCCATCAATTTGCCCAGTCGGCAAGCTCTCGAACCATACCCGCGCCGCGCCCGTTAGGCAGCGAGCAAACATATGACACCATGTTGGCATCGTCCAGCTCTCTAGGTTTCCCGTGTTGTAAAAACCTTGCAAGAAATCGTCTGGATCTGTCGTGCCGTCATATTTACCCAAACCACTTGGCATCTTGGTCTTGTGCTGGATGGGAGCCTGCGCGATGCGCGCAGTGAACTTTGAATGTTTCACCAAGATGGCTGGTCTGTAGGGTGTGGTTACGTCCACTTGCCCTCTGACTGGTGGGCTGTACGGCATGTGCAGATCCAGATCGGCTCTGGCTCCAGGCGCCATGTTCACAGGCGCGCGGAGCTGTGAGCCTCCTGCATGAGTATCCCGCGTCTTCCTCATGCTATGCACTTCTTCATCACTGAACTCAGTGTGTGCAGTGTGAACAGAATGTCCTTCTTCCGGCGCGCGCGGCCTTTTTGTAGTCTGCTTATCAAACGCTTGCCTTTGTGTTTGGTCGGCTAGCTTCTTCTGTTTGACCATTTCATTGTACTTTTCCATCAGACGCCGCTGCTCGTTTATGAGCCATTCATTCGGATCATTTGTTTCTTCTTCTTGACCCATTGGTCCTTTCAGTTTCGCGCCGGCCATATTTTGTAACGTGAGATCGTCTGGAGGAGTTTCAGTCTGGCCGTGAGGGGTTGTGACGAAGGGACGGTTGCTGGTGGTACGCGTAGAATCACGCGGAACCCTCAGAACCTGCTGTCCGTCGTTAACACCCTCACGTTCAATATCCTCCAGAGCTTGATCAACGTTACGAACGCCAGAAACCATGGTGATTGATTTTTTTTTATGTAGATCTGATGAGATCTGATTGCCGATGTAACAGTGGATGGCGCCAATGAAGAAACGTGGATCTACTCACTGGTAGCAGATCTACTTTCCTCGGGTGTGATTATACTATTTCACCGATGGTTCTTCTGGATCTGTGTTCTTCCACCTACAAAATGAACAGCGCCGTTACTTACCCCTCAGAAAGGGACAGAGGGGTCCTCTTTGGGGTAACCCTCCGGCGTGAGAATAAGTATATGTAGGAGAAGATGATAATGTGAGAGTAAGGGAATTTGGAAAGTATTGCTTAAAATGCTGAATACTTTATGTTACTCTGTATGATTGTGTGATTGAATATGCTTCAATGTGAATCAATGTGTCTGTAACTGTGTACGTTATGATGTATTTATAGTGCTAGGGTTTCCACTGATTGAGCTGAGACCAGATTAGGGTTTTGTTGGCCTCCTCCAATCGATTTGCGCCACGTGTCCTCGGAGACACCTGGTGCTTTTTCATTGGTTATAATCACGTGGTAACCCATGAGTCATGCTGAGCTGTCCACCTTTCATTTAGCAGCTGTCAACATCAGCATATCCTTATTCCTTAAAAAGATGCCTTCTGGAAGGTTGTCTGACGTGCACAATCAAGGTTGCCCTAATCCTGATTTGGATAAGGACGAGGTTGATTATGTGCACGTGTGATATGCGCCCATCCTGAGGATGCGCGAGGTCTTCTCTTTATTCTCACGCGCAGATATTTCATGCGCAGATGTGATACGCACAAGCATGTAATACGCGTCACGCGCGGATGCCCCACGCGCATGGGTGGGCATGTATAATGCGCGAGCATGTGATATGCGCCGCGCGCGGATGCGCCACGCACGATGTGATATGCATAAGCATATATGATGCGTGAGCATGTGATACGCGCGAGCATATGTGATGCATGAGCACATGTGATGCGTGAGCATATGTGATGCTTGAGCATATGTGATATGTGCAAGCATGTGATGCTTGAGCATAAGTTTTGGCTTTGTACCTTGATAATATCTTTGACTTCTAATGTCTTGTATATATCTTGTGGTGTTGAGGCGGGTACATACCTCTTCAGAGGTGATATGCGTTACAAATTATATATAATATATACTAAATAAAGAATTCTGAATTTGAGTAGTAAATACTATTCATTTTTGTGGGTAGTTTTTATGCATATGGTACAAGGGAAGGGTTCAATACGACTTTTTATCTTTAGCATACATGTCCTAATTATGGCCCACAAACACTGAAGAAATCTCTTTCTACAAGAGCATCTGATTCCTTAGAATACAACAAAATAGTTGGTTACCTTCTCTGTCTTCGGTACCTGTGCGGATGGAGGGTAGTACCGGTCGGATCGTCAGCCGAGGCACGCAATTTTTAGGGGCCAAAACTTTTTGTATCTATAATTTTTATATATACATTTGAAAATATAAAACTTAGAAAATATGAATTGCTGCTTACCATCTTATAATTATTGGGCCCAAAATTCTTTTTTATCCATAATCCATTTAATCAAGTTTAAATTATTGGGCCCAAACTAAAACTAAAAACTACAAAAATTAAATAAAAACCCGATATAAAATAAAAGAAATAGCGGTCGACTAAAATTTCTCTTTGGTTCCTTCCTTCTTTGCGAATGCTGAATAATGACCAACCTAGCCAACAATCACTGTTGGTTCGTTGTTAACCACCAGGCTCCTCCACGATTGACCAAGCTACCCACCAAGGACCAAGCCAAATTTTTTTTTTCCAATGTTAGGAGAATTTCCCAAATCATTAGTTATTACGGTATTTGATTTTAATAATATATTTTTCTATGTTTATTGTTATAACACTAAGTCTCGTTTAAAAAAATTAGCTTATATATTTTCTTACTCATTAAGGCTATGGGCCTTTTTATTTCGGCTCAGCCGAGGTATCCAAATCCTCGGAGACAACCCTATTCGGTACCGCCGCACACCCTCACTACCAAAGTAGAGGGTTCCGGCTAGATGTAGATCGTAGCGGCAGGCGACGATGGTTGACCAGACACCGCCTCCGGTAAAGGGTTCTTTATCACCATGAAGGCCGTAACAAAGGAGGTACGTATTGATTCGTAACGTCGCTGACCACCACACGATGCCACCGGTTAGAGGTTATTCATCGTAGGATGATGCTCGGTTTCTTAAGCGATTCGGGTGGCGGCTATTATGGACATATGGTAAAAGTGTTCGACGATTTCAGGTGGCGGTGCAGATGGTGAATCTTCTTCACTAGGTATTGTGTTCGATTGTTATTGGAGGTTTGTAGATGGTAAAGCGATGGCGAAACCAATGATGCTGGAGATTATGGTTGAGCTATTAACCAAATTAACAGAATCGAAACCGAATTAACCGAAAAACCGCACCGAAAAAACCAAACCGAAGCATTAACCGACGGTTAATTTTTGTTTCTTTGAAGACCGAAATTTCGGTTTTGATTCGGTTATCCATTTTTAAAAAACCGAAAAAAACCGAACCGAACCGATTGATGATGATAAAGATTATCAAGATTATGAGGAATTGACTAAACTTTAAAGATAAATAAATAAGATGATGAATGAATATCGGGACTAAACTTTTAATTGCTTTTTAATTTTTAAACTCTATTTATCAACTTTGTATTCGTATAGTTTCATGTAGCACGTGCCTATTTATGTTTTTTGAATTCAATATATATGTAGATTGTGGTACTCTAGCACGTTCTTATACAAGCTTAAAATATACATTTTCGTTTTTCTTTTTTTCTTTTTTTTTTGCAACGCCAACACATAATTGAAAAAAAACCGAAAACAACCGAACCGAAACCGAAATTAACTGAAAACCCGAAAACCGAAAAATCGGAAAACCAAAATCCGAACGGTTTACATATACAAATAACTGATTACTTCGGTTTCGCCTAATAACCAAACCGAACCGTGCTCAGCCCAACCGATTGATGGTGACCATAGGTAGCAACTTGATTATGTCCTACTAACACCATTCTCATTTTCAATTAGTAAAAAATATACCTTATCAAAAATTTATATATTATTTTAATCAAATTTAGGTAAAGACCTGATATCTGTAAAATCACATTTATTTTTAATTAGTGTTTTGATGTTTAGTTCAAATTTTGTTATTTCATATTTTAACGTGTCGTGGCATCTTGATTTGATTGAGAAAACAAAATATGAGAAGTTTCATTATCCTCATTATGATCTGGAACGTACATATATACAAAGAGAAACAAGATCTAAAGTGCTAAACTAACTGACTAACTTGTAACTTACTAATAATTAACAGTCAACTAACCACATAAACGGTCAACGTTAACACTACACTAACACCCCCCCCCCTCAAGTTGGTGGTTGTGAAATCCCCAACTTGGATCGCAGAAGACTATGATGAGAAGGATGAAGACTTTTAATCAGAAGATCAGCAAGTTGTTCGTGTGAAGGAGTATGTGACAAAGTAATCAACCCATCGTGTAATTTTTCACGAACAAAATGACAATCCAGGTCGATATGCTTAGTTCTTTCGTGAAAAACTGGATTTTTAGCAATGTGAATCGCAGCTTGACTATCGCATTTAACCGGAACGGAGTAACGTTTGGAACATTAAATTCGTGAAGAAGCCGTGTAAGCCAAGCAAGTTCTCCAGTCACACGTTGCAAAGATCTATATTCCGCTTCAGCAGAGCTTAAAGAGACAGTCGGTTGCTTTTTAGATTTCCACGAGATAGGACTTCCGCCAAGAGAAATATAGTAACCACTGACCGAACGTCGATTATTTGGACAAGAGGCCCAGTCCGAATCACAATGAGCAGTAAGAGAAAAATCAGGGGTGTTATTAAAGAATAACCCTTGAGATATAGTACTATGAATGTAAGCTAATGTGTGTAAGGCAGCATGCCAATTAGGTTGTCTTGGATCTTGCATGAATTGACTAAGAAATTGCGCAGCAAAAGCCAAATCAGGGCGAGTGTGAGTAAGATAATTCATTTTCCCAGTCAACCTATTGCAAAGGGTCTGAACAAAGTTCTCTAACACCAGCTTTAAGCTGCAAATTCGGTGGTAGTGGAGAAGAGACAGGAGTACCAGATAGCAACTGAAATTCATTAACTAGATCAGTAGCAAACTTTCTTTGGGTCATAATAACTCCATGAGAATCAGGTAAAATTTCTATACCCAAAAAATAGTTGAGATGACCAAGATCCTTAATCTTGAAAGTAGCATCAAGAAAAGATTTTAAAACTTGTATTTCACGAAGATAATTGCCTGTTACAAGAATATCATCTACATAAACCGCTACATAGACCACAGAATCACCCATTTTCTTGAAAAATAAAGAATAATCATTGGATGACCGAATGTAACCCTTTGATTTTAAAGCATCAGAAAGTTTACCATACCACTGTCTAAAGGCTTGTTTAAGTCTATAAAGGGACTTTTTAAGCTTAAGACACTGACCAAAAGGTAAAGACATGCCAGGAGGTGCATGCATATAGATATCCTCATCAAGATCACCATGTAAGAACGCATTATCAACGTCAAGTTGAAACAAATCCCATTTCAGTTTTGTGGCTATAGCAATAAGACTGCAAATAGTGGTCATTTTAATGACAGGCGAAAAAGTTTCATTGTAATCGATGCAGCTTGTTGAGTATCTCCTCGAACTACTAAACGGGCTTTGCACCGTTCAACTATACCATCAGCAAGATACTTAATTTTGTAGACCCATTTACACTTTATAGGCTTCTTACTAGTAGGAAGAGAAACAATATCCCAGGTGTGATTAGCTATAAGAGCATCAAATTCTTTTACCATTGCATCCTACCATGCAGGGTGCCCTGCAGCCTCTTGATAGGATGTAGGTTCATGAAGTAGGTTAATGGCAGCATCAAGACATTGGGTGGACATAGATAGACTATGAAAAGGCAAAGAAGTAGATGAATAACAAAAATTGGTAGTAGTATGATGACAAGAATCAGCATCAGTAAGAACATGATTACAAACATATTCTTGCAAATAAGATGGTGGGATATGAGTTCTAGAGGAACGACAAAGAACCGGAGGAGGAGGAGGAACATCAGAAGAAAATTGGGTAGTAGATGGAATAGAATCAGAAGTTGGAATTGAAGTAGTAGAAGGAATGGAATCGGGAGGAAGAGTGAAAGAAACATCAGGAACAAAAGGAGAAAAATTATCAAAAGAAGGAAAAATAGAAGATGAAGAAGTAAGAGAAACAGATGGGAAAACATGTTAAAAAAATGACATCTCTAGACACAAAATTGTGATGTGTATTAAGATTGTAGAGTTTATATCCTTTCTTACCATAAGGATAACCAATAAAGATACAAGGCAAAGCTCGAGGCTGAAATTTGTCTCTACCACGAGTAAGAGTAGAAGCATAACAAAGACATCCACAACTTCTCAAATGATGATAGGAAGGTGATTTCCTAAAAAGTAATTCATGAGGAGTTTTCCATTAAGGAGAGTTGTTGGAAAAATGTTAATAAGATGAGTGGCAGTCAAAAGACAATCTCCCCAAAATTTAATTGGTAATTTAGATTGGAAAAGTAAAGCCCGGGCAGTTTCATGAAGATGCTTGTGTTTGCGCTCAACAACACCATTTTGTTGAGGGACACCGACACTGTTTGATGAATAATGCCTTTGTTAAGAAGATAAGCACGTTGTCTAGTACTTGAACCAAGTCCAAATGCATTGTCTGAACGTATACATTTAATCTTAGTATTGAATTGCGTTTCAACCATTTCAACAAATCCTTGAAGAACATCAAAAGAATTACTTTTAGTGGACAACATATGTGTCTAAGTGGTACGACTGTAGTCATCTACAATGGTAAG
The DNA here is from genome assembly GCF_021521415.1 of Bidens hawaiensis. Classification (NCBI taxonomy): domain Eukaryota; kingdom Viridiplantae; phylum Streptophyta; class Magnoliopsida; order Asterales; family Asteraceae; genus Bidens; species Bidens hawaiensis. Next base: position 3,764 of record NW_027494692.1, on the reverse strand, counting down.
AAAATATTTATAGCCATTATAAGTGGGAACAGAATATGGTCCCCAAGTATCAACATGAATCAAATCAAATGCATGTGACGTGGATCTATGACTGTGAGAAAAAGGTAAACGATGTTGCCTAGATTTTGGACAGATCTCACATTGTTCAATATGATCCACATGTGTATTAGAAAAGAAATATAATTGTTTGAGTTTATACTAAATGACCAAGTCTTTGATGCCATGTAATACTAGTGACAACAAAATTACAAGAAGATTGAGAAAAGAAATACAATTATTCAAAGATAGACAAGGTAAAGATGGATGCGGCAGATACAACCCATGAAGAAGTTTACCAAGGACCAGTGGCTTCTTCATTGAGAGGTCCTGCAAGACACAAGAAGTTTCAGTGAAATAAACTATGCCACTTGTATCATCACAAAGCTTGGGAACATACAAGAGATTGTGTATAAATTGTGGAACAAGAAGAACATTTTTGAGAGAGAGATTTTTAGAATAAAAGTTCCATATTTGTGAACTTTAATAGCATGTCCATTTGGAAGACCGATGTATATAGGTTGTAAAAGAGATTGTATATTAGTCAAAAGACTTTCATCATTACACATATGATCAGTGGCACCCGTGTCAATGATCCATTTTGTAGTTAAAATGGAAGAGTTGCAAGCCATTATACCTGCAAAGTTGGCATGACTAAGTTTAGAAGTATTGAAAGCAGCATCCCATTTTCAGATTTCTAAGAATATGACTTTTGTAAAAGCTGTAGTAAATCACCAATTTGTTCAGAAGTTAAACCAAGTGGTGCCTGTTCTTTTTGTTCAGTCACATCAGCTTCACTAGAAGCATTGTTTGCAGAAAACCTTTTGGTCTTTATGAACTTGAAATCCTTTGGAAAACCAACAAGTCTGTAGCATTTGTTTGATGTATGACCAGACTTCTTACAATGAGTACAGACCTCTGATTTCATGTTTTCAAACCTTGAGTAGGAGTTTCGAGAATTGGCATTCATTGATGAAGATTCGGTAGAAAAAATATTGGTAGAATGTATTTCTCGTTGATTCTCATCTTGAATAAGGATTGCATAAGCTTCACTAATTGAAGGAAGAGGTTTCATCATGAGAATATTACCTCTAATACTATCATAACTGGAATTCAAACCCATAAGAAACTGCACTAAGCGTTGAACCTCTTCTCGTTTAGCAAGAAGATGAGAAACACCACACGAACACGGAGGAATAGAATTCAATGCGTTTAGTTCATCCCAAATAGCTTTGATTTTGGTAAAATAAGTGGCAATATCACCACTACCTTGTGAAATTGCACAATACTCTTTTGTAACTGATACAATTTAGCACCATTCACTTGTCCATATCGATCATTCAGTTCAACCCACAAATTATGTGCAGTTTCAGTATACAAAACGCTAGCAGATATATCTCCAGACAAAGTATTGAGAATCCAAGATATTACCGTGTCGTTACATCTCTGCCATTGAGCAAGAAAGGAAGGATTAGTCGGTGTGATTGAAATTCCATTAACGAAGGACAATTTGTTCTTCGCTAAGAGTGCAATGGTCATAGCACGTTTCCAGGCACCAAAACCTGTTCCATCAAATGATTTTGCGACTAAAATCATTCCCGGATGATCTGAAGGATGAAGATACAAAGGATTTGAAGAATCAAGAGTTAGGGCACTGGATGTGTTGCTCGATTTAGACATGATTTATGAGAACAAGAATGAAGTTGATAGAATAGATGTTTAATTGAGAAGAAAAGTAATGAGAAACGAACAGAAGCTGAGTGAATTGAATTGAAAACGACGATCAATTTGATAAGAGAAGACGATCGGAAAAAATGAACAGCCGGAAAATGAACGGAATTGCAACGGAAAACGAACAGAAACGGTTAGAGCTAGTTTAGCTCTGATACCATCTTGATTTGATTGAGAAAACAAAATATGAGAAGTTTCATTATCCTCATTATGATCTGGAACGTACATATATACAAAGAGAAACAAGATCTAAAATGCTAAACTAACCGACTAACTTGTAACTTACTAATAATTAACAGTCAACTAACTAGATAAACGGTCAACGTTAACACTACACTAAGATGGCACACGAGTTAATGCGCCTAATCTGTATGTAGTTTAACGTTTCAAAAGTCAAAACGTTCCGTGTTAGTACGTGTCTAAAATGGAATGTCGGTGAGATTAATTTATGTAAGGAAGGCTACTATTCAGTTTTGATCATTTTGTTGGTTCTCAATGCCACATAGCTATGACATATTGATTTAACTTTTTTTTTTCTGTTTTAATAATTTTCGTTGCACAAAGTACAAGCAAAAGACCTCTACAAGTATCGAAATAGTATTGATTCTCATTAGGCGACGGAGTTGTTGCCATGCTGTTGTAGATGGCTTTCCGGGCTTCAATGGCGGCGGAAGACAGTGATTGTAACTCGGTAGCTCCTCACAAATCATTTTGTTGTTGGTGCCTTGCCGGTCATCTTTGGTTGCGACGGACGGTGATTGCAACTCTATAGTTTCTCACAAATCTAATGTTTAGTGAGAAACAGAATGATTTGTGAGCCTCCTCACATTAATCAGTCCCTAGGGGGGTTTTGTATGTGTGTGTTTTTTTTTAATTTATTTTAAGTGGCCATTTCGTAATCCTAATTCTTTTCCTTTTTGCTAGAGGAAATCTGTGGTTTGATTGTAAGGGATTTATGTGATTCATGTTAAAATTACATCATCCAAAAACACATGCCAATAAACAGGCAGTGTTAACCATTTTTTAACAGAAGAAGAAAACTATTTTCTAAGGTTATTTGGGATCAAGGTTAAACATTTTATTTGCTTAACTTGCTGTCTAATAGAATTTCATTATGTTTTGCTGTTGTTGAGGCTACTGATATGAATAAGTTAACACTTTATTTGATTTACTTTGATACAAACATTTTTAGTTAGAATGTAATTTGATGTTATGTATGACGAAGGTTGACATTTCTGTTTAATATTTTTAACAGACCCAAGCTTTTGATTGATGTTACTTTATGCATTACATATTGTTACAACTTAATTAAGTAAAGAAACTTATATGATTTTAATATAGACTTTTCATAACACCCACCAAACAGTCGCTGACCACCAAAGTATGGCACCTTCATCGACTATGAGTTATTGAGTACAATCGAGAAGAAGCCGCCTTGCCGTTTGAGTAATGGCTTTTTCTGTTTTTACAATAATGTTTTACCTTTTTAGTCTACATTTTTGGAGTTAACTCAACACAAGGCAAGGGCGAAGTTTAGCGTTTAATGGCTACCGCGCCGCGGAACGCGAGCTCAAAATACTAGTTTAGTTATAAATTTAGCTATGACCGGATTGATTCGGTTGAATGGAGTGCTTTTTATTCAAAAGTTGAGTTTCCATAATTAAGAAAAGTATATTATTTCTTTAATAATCTAGTTCAGCGGATTATATTTATATGGTCTAGTTAGTCTACAAAGAGATAAAATTTAGAAGGATTAAAAGGATTTGTAACAACACAAAAAACCACTCAAATAAAATAATAAAAAAATCATAACTCAATATTTAATAAAAAATAAAAAACGTAAAAATACAAAAATGTTTCCACCGTATTCCTCGTTTAAAAAAAACAAAAAAATAAATGCTGAGTAAAAAAGATCATTGTGTCTTTTTATTTATCATTGTGCTTTTTGTTTATTTTTGTCATTGATTGTCTTTTTATCCTTGACATTGTGTGTTTTT